>NC_038251.2:28980246-29013296 GCF_000004515.6 Glycine max
GGAATCCCGTTGAACCCCAGAACCTTCCCAGAAGAAGCACAACACAACAACAGTGAAGAGAGTAGTAAAAGTCTTCGAACTAAAAACTTCAACTTGAGCTCACAAACACAAAGGAAGAGGTTGTTGGTTTTTTTTTGTTTGACATCTGAGGATCTTAAAGATTAGGACAAAGAAAATAAGGGCACTACTACTGTGTAGCATAGATCTACATAACTATACAATAATTTATTTTTTGTTAAAATAAAAAATTAAAAAGGTTCCTTGCATTAGAATATATAATTGATATTATTGATGATCACAGCTGGATTGGATGTGTGCATGAACATTGGAAAATGAAATTGAAACCGCGTTTTTTTGTGTCTCATTTGTCTTTGACTTTTTATTGGTGGGGTGTCGGTGATATGACAGAATCAGCCCTGTGTGTGTATTTGAATTACATTTGTCTATTATTAGCTAGCTAGCCCCTAATGTGTACTGGTACTAGGAAAGAAAATGTGAATGAGATACGGCACACATTGAAGAGTAGAGAAACGGTCAATGTCATTCACTGGTTCAGTTCAGGACAATAAAAGGATCATAGAGTTTACAAAAAAGGTTTTGGAGCAAGGATTTCCTACTACTCATTTGCATATTAATTTGTGTTTTCTTCTTTTTGCATTCTAATTTGTATAATTCTAAATCTTTATACAACACTTTCTTACTAGGAATGCTGGCAACATTCTATTATTTTAAACCTCTCTTTTTAACATTTTTTTATAATTGTTTAAAATTTAGTAAAAATTATAAATTTTAGGGAGTCCAATTTCCCATTAATGATTCATATACTAAACTAGAGGAAGACCAATTAAAATTGATTGTTTTCAATAAATTTAAACAATTATAAAGAGAATGTTAGAAAGAAAGCATGAGTAAAGTTAGTATTCCTCTTTTTGTAATAACCTCCATACTTCCTTTACGTGGGAAGTATTAAAAATGTTTTACATTTTCAAAATATAATATTTTACTTTTACATTTGATACTTTATTTATAAGATAATAAGAGAATTTGTAGGAGGATGTTTTATTACTCTTTCAATTTAACTATTTTTGTATGTTATAAAAAAATTAACTAGTACTTTTATAGATTTTTTTAATAGAATAATTCTAAATTCTTCTCATCATCAATCTTTCTACTTATTGAGTGAATTTTTTAATATGTTTTATATTTTTAAAATATTAGTTATAGTGCTAGGAAAATTGATAAAAAATACAGTACAAGAATATAATATTGTTCTGATGAACATGAATCTAACTATGATTTAAATAATTAAAAATTAATTTAAAGAAAAATATTGATTTTTTGTGTGGTGAATATTCATAATAACCTGTATTTTTACAAGACTTACAGATTGATGTTAAAAAAAAAACAATTATACGAAAAACCCTTTTCAAAATATTTCATAAAATCCTTTCTAAAAAAAATCCTTTAAAACACTACTAATATTTTATGCACCAAGAAGATGCAAAGTGGCTTTTTAGAAAGGCCCGAGGATAAAATCTTGTTTTGACATTTCCTTTTATTTTTCTTTCTTTCTAGCATTTCCTTTTATCGTTATGATAGCTGCCGACACCCTATTCTTGATCATAAATATTAAATGGGTGTTATATGTGCTTCACCTGCTAAGAATCTTTAAGTTAACCCATGTGCGTGTTCATGATACGGAGAATCCCAAGTCATTATCTTTGATCATCCATGTGTAATGATTTTAGATAGATATAATCAGATTAGGAAATCGACATAATATATAGAACAGAGCCAACTGTTAGTTTTTTTTTTTTATAAAAAAAAACAGCAAAATGAATATTATTAGAGCACCAGAACCAACTGTTAGTAAGCTGCACGTGAAAATCTTGTGTTGCTTTATTAGTATGTGTTATTTTATTACTACTCAGAGTTCATTTGCAAAGTAAATAAGCTCAAGACGATCTAGTTTAGTTAATAGAGTAAAATAAGTAAGTTATTATAAATTCTTTAATAACTATTTTTTATTCTAAAAAAAATAGATATGCACTCCCATAATATAATTTATGTTTTATGTTTCACAAGTTATTTCAATTAATTTTTATTTTTCATTAATTGAAAAACTTATTTGATTATTAGATAAATAAATTTTTTAATAATTTTTAACAATTTTTTGAAATGTTACTTCAAAATATTCTCAAGAAATTCTTTTAACGATAATTAACAAAAATTAAAATATAAAAAGATCAATTAAAAATATCCTTAGGATAATTTTACTTGAAATTTCAAATGCTATTTTGAGGTGTTAATAACAAAAGTAATGCTTTATTTAAGAAAACAAAAACTTAGATAGATGTAATATGAAAGTGCTTAAAGAAGTTATCTAATCTACAAACAGTTTATATTTATAGTTTAACTCTAGTAATTTCTTTCATGTCTAAGAATATTCTAAAATTTGAAAAAGGTACGAAGGAAGATAGGTTAAAAAGAAGAATATTATCAAAATTTGGACCCTTGGTCCACCACTACTATGATAAAAATAAAACTATTTTAATCATTGATAATATAAGCAGGATTAAGTAGAAAAATAAATTTTGTTATTTTAACGGCTACTTATTTGCAAAAGAGTAAATAGTCTATCTCTTTATACCAATAGTGCAAACGATTATTACATATAAAATTTAATCACAACTTATATAAGTTTATTAATTTTTGTAATAATTATCTCAAAAATTACATGAATAATTATTTCTTAATTACTTGACAATTATAAAACTTTTAAATTGATAATTTATAAAAACTACGACCTTTTTACAAATATTTTTAAAGAGTATCAAGTCGATTTTATATGTCACGGTCCACTCTTATACTATAACCGGCACACATACTCTAATTTCCTTAGTTTAACTAGCCTAAGAATCCTCACTTAAAATCACAATTAAAAGATCAACCAAAAGGGGTTATCGAAAATTCATCATAATTTCCCCTAAAAACAGGATAAACCCCATATTGAATAAAAACATATCATATATCAAAACAAATATATATATATATATATATATATATATATATATATATATATATATATATATATATATATATATATATATATATATATATATATTGTCGCAACCTACCCTATGATGGGAGGGCGGGTGAAAAGTCAAAGGTGCGTCTTCTCATGAAGAAAACATGTGGAGTTGCCACCAACGTTTATTCAAGGGAAAACGTTAGACAAAATCAAAAGAGGTATGTGAATTTGAAAATGTTACAACCTACCATTCGATGGGAAGGCGAGGCGAGATGAAAAGTGCGTCTTCCTGAAAAGGAGAACGCGCGGGAGTCGCTACCAATGTTTATTCGAGGAAAATGCAGTGAAAACCAAAAAAAGGTCTACGAATATTGAAAAGAAGGATTCAGGAGTTGTTTACGCATGGGAAAGGTATTAGCACCCCTGTGCCCGCCACAAGGGACGACAACCTTTAATCGAGTGTGCAAAAAATAGTGACTTCAATGTTATTTATTTTCCCTTTTTATATTTTTTATTTTTTTGGGGTCGACAAGGGTGTTGCCTTTGCTCCTACTATCCTGATGTAAACCCATTTGCACAAGGGTTGAAGATGGATCTTCAAAGGTTTTTTTTTATGAAATTTATTGAATGAGAGAGAAAGTGACGAGTTTATGGAGGGTTGAATGTAAGGTATTTGATTCAAAGTTTGAATGTGTTTGGATAGAAAATGAAGATGATAACAATGGTGTTCAAGTGAGATTAAATAATGAAGGTTTAGAAAGATAAAGAATGAGAATGAAGAAGGGGGTTGGAAGAATCACTCCTCTGGAATTGGTGTCACACACAAGGTGGTGTTCCTTGATAAACCAATTTCTTGAATCACTCAAGTAACTAAGGAGATTCACTCTCACACTTTAGAAGGTGATTAAAAACTCAAATTCAAGGTCTATTTTTTATTAGAAAATGTGCAGCCTATAAATAGGAATGACATCAAGTTGGTTACACAAGTGAAATGATCACCAATAACAACAATTGATGGTGTCATTAAACCTAATTAAAACTAGAATTGATAACAACAATTGATGGTGTCATTGTACCTAATTAAAATTAGAATTAAGACACATAAACATATGGAAAATTGTGCAAATCCTTAGTCAGCCAAGAGGCATCCATAATCCTAGAGTTTTCACCTTATTAAACCTTAATTTCTTTAAATTAAAACAAGCCCATAGGTGGTGAAAATCCCAAGAGAATTGACAGCCACTTTAACACAAGTTTGGGCCTTTATTTCAACTAACAAAATGCTAATAAAACCACTCAACAAAAGTGGCACCCTCTACTCTTCTTGAAACATGGTGCAATTAACAATCCAAAGCTTCTCCACTTGTAACTTGGGCCTAAATTCAAATAGCATGGTTAACACTTGTTGAAGAGCTTCCTTGGCCTTCTTTGCTCTAGCCCTTGCCATAGGTTCTCCAAGTCCTTCTAAAGGTTCCTTGCCCTTATTCCTTGCCTTGTCCTCATCATATCCTCAAGTGCGATGAGGAATTCAGACCTACATAGTTCTTTAAGAGTGAAAGTTTGTGTGTTAAATTGATTTTATGTTTTTGAAAGATTGATTTTAATTGTGAACAAAAAGTCGTTTAAGGTGTTGGACCCTGAAATGATGTTTTAAAATTTGAAAAGCGGAGAGAATCATTAACGTGTTGGACCTTGAAACAATCCCAAGCGATGTTTGATAAAAAGCGGAGAGAATCGTTAAGGCGTTAGACCTTGAAATGACCTTTTAAATTTGAAAAGTAGAAAGAATTGTTAAGGCGTTGGATCTTGAAACGATCTCAAATGATATTTGATAAAAAAAAAGTTAGTTATGTGTTGGTTTTATCTTGGTTTTGTTTATTAACTTTCAGTCTTTTCAAAGACAACTTTTCAATGCTTAATGATTGGTTTAAGATTGAACTTTACAAAGAAATTGAGATTGATGATGATAGATGAAGAAAATGAATGTGCACAAAACAACAAAGAGGACTCCTAAGGGTGCATAGATCATATCCAAATCCTTAAAACAAAAACTAACCGGATAACGAACGAAGAACACCGAACGAAGAGTGATGTAGAAATTGATTACAGTTGCAATTTGGTAGCGCCTCAACCTCTTCTTTCTTCTTCTTCTCTCTGATTTCTCTAAAAAAACCTCTCAATGCTGAATGCCCAACCCCTTCCTTAGCCTCTCTCAAGCTTATTTATAGCATAAAAGGGCACTTGGTGGACTTGCAACTCGCCCTAGAGCTCGCCCAGGCGAGCTGTTGCTTCACTCTGAAGTAACTTGGCTCACATAGGTGAGCTGGTTACTTTAGCCCTAAGCCATTTGGGGGTGCAGGTGAGTTAGAGGCTAGCCTGGGCGAGCCAGGGCCTAGAAAATTGGCTTAAATGACCCTTTTGCCCCCTCCCCTTGGGTAGTTTCCGCATCTTTGACCAAAACATCGAATGATCTTTCGTCTTGCGCGGTAACTGGTGTTGAACAACTCAATTCAGCTATCGAGAATCAAATATCCATGAATGATAGTCCCTGGACGAAATTAGGGTCTGACAGTTGCCCCTCTTTACTTATCTTTTATCGGAAATAAAAGGAAAGTAAAGATAAGGACACTAATTTCATTTGAGTGACCTTGCTATTCAACTGGGCAACCGGCGAAAACCATGGAAGAAAAACCTGTAAACAAGAGGACATTGAAGTCCTGTAGAGCAGAAAACACTTGAAGTGCCCCTTTTTTTTTCAAGGCATAGAAACAGAGGACGTTGAGTCCTATGAAGCACAAAGACAAGGACATTGAGTCCTATAAAAGACAAAAGACATTGAAGTCTTATAAAGTGTAAAAGACAGAAGACATTGAAGTCTTGTAAAATGTAAAAGACAAAAGACATTGAAGTCTTGTAAATGTAAATGAAGATATTGTAGTTTTTTGAAAGCGTAAGTGATTGAAGACATTGAAGTCTTTGAAATGTAAATGAAGACATTGTAGTCTTTTGAAAGCGTAAATGAATGAATACATTGAAGTCTTTGAAATGTAAATGAAGACATCATAGTCTTTTGAAAGCGTAAATGTCTAAAGACATTGTAGTCTTTGAAGTGTAAATGAAGACATTGTAGTCTTTTGAAAGCGTAGATGACTGAAGACATTGAAGTTTTTGAAATGTAAATGAATACATTTTAGTCTTTTGAAAGCGTAAATGACTGAAGACATTGAAGTCTTTGAAATGTAAATGAAGACATTATAGTCTTTTGAAAGTGTAAATGACTGAAGGCATTGAAGTCTTCAAAATGTAAATGAAGACAATGCAATCTTTTGAAAGCGTAAATGACTAAAGATATTGAAGTCTTTGAAATCTAAATGAAAACATTGTAGTCTTTTGAAAGCATAAATGACTGAAGACATTGAAGTCTTTGAAATGTAAATGACAGAGGACTTTGAGTCCTATGAAAGATAAAGAAAGAGGACTTTGAGTCCTATGATAGATAAAGGCAAGGACTTTGATTCCTGTGAAAGATAAAGGCGATGACTTTGAGTCCTATGAAATCATAAAGCAAAGGACATTGAGTCCTATGAAACAAACCAATAGGTACTAGTACCAAAGAGCTCTACCTTATGAGAAAGCAAGAGGTTGACTCTTTGAGAGGACCTTTCATCCTAAACTCAAAAGATAGGACATTAGATTTGGGAAATTGGTATATAAAGAGAAATCTACGCACTTATAGCCTAATATGAACATGATTTTTGGTATGTAGATGCATGTAACCTTCATCTTGAAATGCTAGTAATGCAAAAGGTTTTGAATCATGAAAATTGTGTAATGCTCATGACATTCTTTCTTATTTTTGTGATTTTGATTTTGATTTGATTTTTTTGCTTTTTTTTCTTTCTTTTTGTGGAAACATAGATTGACTGTCTCTTTCTAAAAGACATGATAATTCATGAGACCTCGTCCTATTTTTTTGCAAATCTCTTTAGGGACTCCCTCAGAGTGCATGTTTTGTTTGATTTAGTCAATTGACAATTTTAGGTGATAGCAGTGGAGCCATTTGACATTTAATCAATCAACTAAAATATTGATCCCAGGGTTTGTCCCTTTCCTTCTTGTTTAAAAACTTTGATTATTCTGCACAACAAGAAAATATATGGCTTTGGGATCGATCGTGTGCCCCATTGAAGGATGACAATGGATCGTCACACTTTGGTATGCGACCAAGTGAAACTTTCCTGATTTAAAGTCATATAGTGATGCCAAGTGTTTGTCGATCCCGCTAAAACTTAATGGCATGGGTTGATATCGAAAGAAATTATACAACAAAGACCACCCTTGGATTCAAAAGGAATCCTAAGGAGTTTGCATGAGTGACTAACATCAAATGTACCCTACTATCACAATTGTCTTTGGGCATTTTCAGCGAGCTTCTGGTCGAATGAGTTTTCTTCTTAAATGTGCAAGTGTGAAACCTTAAGGATTCTTTATATGTGTGTGTGTGTGTGTGTGTGTGTGTGTGTGTGTGTGTGTGTGTGTGTATGTGTGTGTGTGTGTGTATGTGTGTGTGTTTTCAACAATCACAAGAGTGTGTGGGTTCCATTCTAGAATCCAAACTTAAAAGCAAAATTAGTCATTCATTGATCCACATAGGCTTTATTGGGCTTGTAACGTGGTCAGGGGTAAGTGGGCTATGAAAGAAAGGATCAGAGAGGCTCAAAGAGTGTTTAAGGGTTATATTGAGTAAGAACCTTGAGAGTCTTGCTTGTACTTTTGTTCCTTTCAACTCTTGGGTTGAGCTCTACTCCTTTTGTCTTTTTAATCCTTATTGCACTTTTGTGCATTCCTTGCAAAATCTAGAGATCTTTTGTCTCTCTTTTTCTTCACTCGCCTTTGGCGAACTTTATTTTCTTTTTCCTTTCATTGTTTCCCAACTTCTTGCATGTGTTGTTTGCATTGCTCTTCCCACCGGTTTAGCAATGGTTCCTACTCTGGGTTCCTATTTTGTTTTTGTTGTGTTTTTTTGTTGTGTTTTTTAGAAAACAAATATGCTTTGGCTCGGAGGGGGTAGTAAGGGATAAATTAGTGTTTGGGATGTTGAAACACGACCATGTGTCATTTCAAATCTTGACTAAATACTTTTAGTAGTTTGGATTTTGGGACCAAACCTCTGATAAACACGCTCCTGATTGTGTTTTTCCTTTTCTATTTTTTATTAACCCTAATTTTTGCCTAGGCCGCCCTTTCGGGTTTTCGACCTACCGGGTGAGAACTTCTGATTTGCCCCTAGGTTTGCTTGAGGCTCATGCATGGTGCCTCTCATTAGTGTAGGACTCTGAGGTATCTATTGTTGTCTTTTGTCATGACCTTGTAGCAAGGATAAATGAAAGAAATTGTCCAGGTTCTCAAAAATGAATTTTCAAGGACGAGAAATATTTAAAGGATTTTCAATTGATAGATTAAGTCGAATGACTATTGTTCTTGACAACTCACTTTTCTCTCAAAAAGAAAACTTTTATGAATGAGGCCACATGAATGTCTGTACATCTTATTTTGATTTGAAACACAGTCAATCAAACATTTTTTATTTTTTACTTTTTGCTTTACTCATCATTTACGACACCCTCACCAAACATGGAGAACAAGCAATTTTTGATTGAACAAACTTGGAGATCAACTCAGGAGCACAGGTCACTTAAGCAAACAAACCAACGACTTACATTCACATTCCAGTGAAGGTTAAATAAGCAAAGATGTAATTGTGAGAGAATGAGAGACAAGGACATCAAATTTATGCATATTATTAGCATTGTGACTGTTATTTACAGTAATGGCATAAACCTGGAAATCCTAATGAGTCATTGGAGACATCTAACAACAACCTTCAAATTGCCCCATGAATAGTGTCGCTTGACAACGTCAGAATTCACAAGTGATTGCCCTCCTTGAATTTTAGTTAGACCATATCAATTAGACTTTGCACCTTATATTTCAGGGTCATACAATGCTCAATAGAATGCCCCATAACTCCTTTATGATAAGCACATGTTGCATTCGAGTTGTATCCTCAGGAAAATGGAGGTTGAGGAATCTTTGCTGGGATTATGGCTACCATTGTATTATTGAATAGATATGGGAGTAAGTTAGCATACAACACCGAAATCGAGGTGAATTTTACAGGCTTATTTTCTGGAAAATTCCTTCCCTGGTTGGTGTTTTGGTTCGTATTAAGTGTGGTGTTTGGTATTGGATGTGCGGCAAGCAAGCTTTGTGGCTGATTTAGGGGTAGACTTTGTGGATGATTGAGTGTTCTTGGTTGATAGGGTGGTGGGTAATGAGAATGGCTGATATTGGCTGAGTATTGATATTGTTGAGTTGGTGAACAATTTGGCCATGTAGGAACGATAGTCACAACATGGGTTCCTCCCTCCTTCTTATTCTCTCCATTTGCCCCAGGTTTCCTATTCATCAAAGTAGGATAATCAAATTTGCCTCTTCTCAGACCCACTTCGATCCTTTTGCCAGCGAACACTAAGTTGGCAAAGCTTGAAGGCATGTAACCTACCATCTTCTCATAGTAGAACATCGATAACATGTCTACTATCATTGTCATCATCTCCCTTTCTATCATTGGGGGCGCTACTTGAGCTGCTAGATCCCTCCACCTTTGGGTGTATTCTTTGAAAGATTCATGCTCCCTTTTGCACATGTTCTGTAGCTGCATTCTATCCGGAGCCATATCATAATTGTACTGATATTGCCTAATGAAGGAAACCATTAGGTCCTTCCAAGAATGGACTCGGGAAGGTTCTAAATTAGTATACCAGGTGACGACTGCCCCAATAAGACTTTCTTAGAAGAAATGCATCAATAATTTTTCATTTTTCGAGTATGCCCCCATTTTCCTGCTGTACATCTTCAGGTGATTTTGGGGCAAGTAATCCCCTTGTACTTATCGAAATCCGACACCTTGAACTTCGGAGGGATAATGACGTTTGGCACTAGGCACAATTCTGCCATGTCAGCAAAGACATAATTTTGGCATCCTTCAATGACCCTTAGACTTTCCTCTACATGATCCAATTTCTCCCTTTCCACCATAGCAGGAGGGACTCTTCCCACCGCAAAATGCAAGGGTTGTGGTTGTGGGCGAAACTGAGGGCCTTCCAAAGTGTTTGGCAGGGGTATACCACCAACTGCTTTCCCCTTAGTGGCATATCTGAGGTGAGGTTCGAAGTCGGCTAGATTGTGGTCTCGGGGTGCTTCATGTGTCTCCCCCATGGGTTGAGAGACATGTGCATGATTAGATTGGGGTTGTTGGCTCTCAATGGGTATGGGTGAGGAGTTGTCGACATTCTCATCGAGAGTGTGTGCGACATTGGGTGGTGTATAGTTGGGAGGCAAGCCATATGGTGGGAAGAAATGCTTGTTCTGAACCTGCACAAAATGGGGTCGCCCGTACTTCCTAACACTTTGCCTCCCTAACCTACCATATCCGAGGCTGGATGATTTACTTGATTGAAGCCAGGTGGGTGATTCGGGTCCACTTCTGTGGCGGTACTTGCAACAACAACTATAGCCGCATTGACCTCTATCATCCTTCTCATACTGATCATGACTTCCATCATTGTGGTCATTTGCTCTTTCATGGCCTCCATGTCAACCTTCATCTGCTCTTGCACCTCTTCTATTTCACTCATTACTCTAGCTTTGGCACGCGTTCGGTAAGGGAGCCGTAAAACACATTCTTTCCTTTTGATTACAATGATTACAGTTCTGATTTCAAGGAAAGAATGCAATGAGCAATGCATCCAAATGTGAAAAAAGCATGGTTGTATGTGAATGATATATTGTTGAAGTATTGCAAGTTTTACATAGGACGTTCAATAGAACATAAGGTCGAATCAATTCAGATTCTCATTAAAGCAACATGGTTCATCACATCTTGTCAAAGTCAAAGTGAAACTAGAAATAAAACACGGACATCAACAATCCTCAATTTTGTAAATCATTTAGCTCAAATGTGTGTTGGCAGTAGCCAAAGAAGCTATGTAAACTTAATCCATCTTCTGCCCCAACTTTTGCAAGTTGGTTACTTCCACATTTGACCTTGACCTAATGAAAACCTTTTCTTAAAGCATGTGCTTGGCTCAACCCCATAATCCAAGGAATAGAAATTTTGATTGTCAATATTTTGACAACATATCATAGAATGAATTATTAGAGCATGCTTATGCTATGCATGACAAATGCAATTATGAGGCTGACATGAGACGCTCGAAGAACCATCTTTTCCAAGTTAACCATGCATTAGGAACCATGTTCATATGATTTTCAATCATTTTTTTAAGAGAAATGAGTGTATAATCCCAACATGGTTTGTTTATAACTATCATCATGGTACCCAACCCATGTAACTAAGAATGTGGTGTAAACTTTCATTCTTCATTGTGACTTTCTTTTTGTTCTTTTTTGTTTTTGTTTTTTTTTTGCAGAGGAAAATGAAAGGATCATGCATGAGTGAACATAACATGCGAATGATGAAAATAGAATGTATGCAGTTGGCAAAACAACAACATGCTAAATGAAGATGTGTGGTAATGCAATGACTTATGCAAATGCAATGCATGAATATGATAAATGATAAATGCAGGAATGATATGTCCATTACGATGCCATGAAGAGATGCATGATGTGATCAAGGAGCAAGCCAGAGTGAGTTTGCTATGTGCCCCCTAATTTAGGAACCTAATGGAAAGGATCCAAAAGTTCATTTCTAGTGACAACTCCCAAGGGTGGTTACAGGTAACTTTACTGGCTTCTAGAGATATGATCCTCTTTAGATAATACATTATGGTGATAGGGACTATCAACGACAATGTATCACTAAAAAAGGAAAACTCTAGATGAGGCTTCACTACTATCAAGCGAGTCAGAGACCCAGTATGACCACAGATTGACCTCCATTCCTTATGGCCATAGACCCGGGTATAGGGCTTAATATCTTAATGCCTGTGCGAGGTGTAGGTGCCATGTGTGCATAAAACAAAAATATTTATAACTATGAATGTAATAGATAGACAGACACACACCAAACACAACAACATAGCAAAGGTTATATACAAATATGGATAAAACAAAAGATAAAAGGGAAAAGGGAACATAAATAAAGAAGAAGTCACGATAAAAACATTGCACACTGATCGAATGGCCTCACTCTCTAACAAGTCCCCAATGGAGTCGCCATCTGTCGCAACCTACCCTACAACAGGAGGGTGGGCGAAAAGCCAAAGATGCATCTTCTCATGAAGAAAATGCGTGGAGTCATCACCAACGTTTATTCAAGGGAAAACGTTAGAAAAAACCAAAAGAGGTCTGCAAACTTTGAAAATGTCGCAACCTACCCTTTGGCGGGAGGGCGAGGCGAGATAAAGTGCGTCTTCCTAAAAAGGAGAACGCGCGGAAGTCGCCACCAATGTTTATTCGAGGAAAATGCTAGAAAAACCAAAAAAAGGTATGCAGATATTGAAAAGAAGGATTCGGGAGTTGTTTACGCATGGGGAAGGTATTAGCACCCCACGCGCTCGTCACAAGGGACGACAACCTTTAATCGAGTGTGCAAAAAACCATGACTTCAATGTTATTTATTTTCCCTTTTTATATTTTTTATTTTTTTGGGATCGAAAAGGGTGTTGCCCTTGCTGCTATGTATCCTCAAGTGCGATGAGGAATTTAGACCTACGTAGTTCTTTAAGTCTAAACGTTTGTATGTTAAATTGATTTTATGTTTTTGAAAGATTGATTTTAATTGCGAACAAAAAGTCGTTTAAGACATTGGACCTTGAAACAACCTTTTAAATTTGAAAAGCAGAGAGAATCGTTAAGGCGTTGGAGCTTGAAATGATCTCAAGTGATATTTGATAAAAAAGAAGTTAGTTATGAGTTGGTTTTATCTTGGTTTTTATTTATTAACTTTCAATCTTTTCAAAGGCAACTTTTCAACGCTTAGTGACCGGTTTAAGATTGAACTTTACAAATTAATTGAGATTGACGATGATAGATGGAGAAGATGAATGTGCACAAAACAACAAAGAGGACCCCTAAGGGTCCATAGATCGTATCCAAATCCTTAAAACAAAAACTAATCGGATGACGAATGAAGAACATCGAACGAAGAGCGATGTAGAAGTTGATTACAGTCACAATTCGGTAGCGCCTCGACCTCGTTTTTCTCTTCTTTCTTCTTCTTCTCTCTGATTTCTCTCAAAAAAACTCTCAATGTTGAATGCCCAACCCCTTCCTCAGCTTCCCTCATGCTTATTTATAGCAAAAAAGGGCACTTGGTGGACTCGAAGCTCCCCCTAGCGAGCTGTTGCTTCACTCTAAAGTAACTTGGCTCGCCTAGGCAAGCTGGTTACTTTAGCCCTAGCCCCTAAGCCATTTGGGGGCGTAGGCGAGCCAGGGCCCAGAAAATTGGCTGAAATGACCCTTATGCCCCATCCCGTTGGGTATTTTCTGCATCTTTGACCAAAACATCAACTGATCTTTTGTCTTGCACGGTAACTAGTGTTGAACAGCTTAATTCGGCTAGCGAGAATCAAAATATCCTTGAATGGTAGTCCCTAGAGGAAACTAGGGTCTGACACACACACACACACACACACATATATATAGATCCAACAGTTAGATATCAAGGTCACAGATCACAACATAGGCCCTTGACATACTATCCAAAATATCAACTAATAGTGAAGTTGGTCATACATACTAATCATCAAAGTGTCTCAAAACATCATAATTACACCATAAGCATATCTATAAGATAGGATCGTCTAAATTTCAAAATAAAGGAATTTTCTCTATATCTATTACTACCCTTATCCCTATAGTTGCATTATACTGCAGTCATAAAAAAAGATACTCTTCATCAAATGCAATGGAGGCCTACCAAAAGATAAATAAATTCCTAGTTAAGTCAACAAATTCCAGAAAGTCAGTTACTCAACTACCTGTGTATCTAAGAAAATAAAATGAAAAGGGATAAGTCACGAAGACTTAATGAGAGCATAAAATACAAAGTAGGTGTGAATGAGAGCACAACATAGCACGAGTCTTTACATCCAAAGAGAATATAAAGGACATTAAGTAAAATCGAAATAAACATAACTCACTTTTACAAACTATTATATACTCCCTTGAAAACATTCAGAAGTATATATAAACTTGAATTCCAGAACAATAACTTTATAAACAAACTTTCACTTTTCTATGTGCACATAGACCACATTTTGTCTTTGTTATGGCGAACGCTAATTATAGAGCTATGACATTTAACTCGTAGGCTGCATTATCCCTTCATTGAAGCAAATGGAAAAATACATATACATACACACACACACACACTCACATACTATGAGTATTTCAAGTTTACTTGCTTTTCCTAAAAGAATTTTAAAATGCCACCAAATAGATTAGCTACTCACACAAAAAAAAAATGCAATGAATGCCTTCCAACGCCGTTGGGAGGATCAACAACTATATTTTCCACAGGATCTAAGCATTTTAAAAAAAAAAAGATTACGCAAAATTCCCAAATTTAGCATAGATAAGGTTTTGAGGAAACCACAATAATGGCTAACACTTAGTTTTCTAACCCTTCTAACACAACCCATAACTAAAATATGCTATAAAATAATCATCTAACACAATGGGTTATAAATTTACCTTAAAGAGATCAAATAGAAATTTTAAGGAAATGAGTAGTGTTTCCTTTTACTCCAATCACCTTAACATGCTTGAGAGTGACATAAGGATGCAATAAACTTGATGAATTTTGGAACAATGGAGGAAAATAAGTGGAAGGTTGAGAGATGAAAAATGGGGAAGAAGATGAAGGGTTTGAGAGATGAGGGTGGGTTATTGAAAAGAAGGGAATTAGGAGAAAGGAGGGGGGTCTTGGGTAGTTTTTCCACTATAGCCTCTGGTTTTGTATAACTGAGATTCTCATTAAGTTGAACTAATTGGATTTGTATAATGTGAGAGGGATCATGAACATAATTTCGAAGCATCAACACATGGAAAACTGGGTGAACACTCGATAGATCTGGTGGAAGGGCTAAACAATAAGCCACTTGCCCCACCCTCTCTAGAATCTCAAAGGGATTAATAAACCTGGGGCTAAGCTTACCCTTCTAGCCAAAACGTAGGATACATGGGAGACACATGCAAAAACACATGTTATCCTACACTGAACTCTAAAGGTCAACGTCTCTGATTTGAATAAAACTCTTGTCTACTCTGAGCAGTCAACAAGTGATCTTGGATTATCTTGACTTTCTCAATAGCTTCTTGAATTAGATCTGGGCCTACCAACTTAGGCTCTCCAACTTCAAACCACCTAGTCGGTGATCTACAATGCCTCCTATACAAGGCCTTAAAAGGTGCCATTTGAATACTAGATTGATAGCTATTATTATAAGCAAACTCTGCCAAAGGCAAGCATTAATCCTAACTACCTCCAAAATCAAGCATGCAAGCACACAACTTATCTTCTAGGATTTGTATATTTCTTTCTAAGGCCTGTTGGAAACATCCCCAAAATTGAGTTGTGAATTGAGGACCTCGATCTAATATTATAGACAACAACGCTCCATGTGAGGATACTATCCTCTCTAAATAAAGCTTGACATATTGAGTTGCTAAGTAGGTAGTTTTCATTGACAAAAAATGTGCTGACTTAGTTAATCGATCTACAATCACCCAAATTGAGTCATAACCCTTTGAGGTTTTAGGTAACCCCGTCATAAAATCTATAGTAATCATTTCCCATTTCCATTCGGGTATATCAATTCTCTGAAATAAGCCTCGGGGCTTTTGATGCTCTGCTTTAATTTGCTGACATACTAGACATTTAGATACAAATTCAGCTACATCCTTTTTCATCCCTTCCCACCAAAAGAACTCCTTCAAGTCTTGATACACTTTTGTAGAACATGGATGAATGGTGTAAGAGGAATAATGAACTTCCTTCATAATCTTCTCCCTCAAGCCTCCTGAATTAGGAACACATAAGCGAGTGCCAAAGTGCAACACACCTTCCGAATCAACTACAAAATCAAAAACTTTTCATGCTTGAGTCTCCTCCATAACCTTACTTAAATGAGGGTCTTCACCTTGAGTGACCTTAATGATATCCACTAAAGTGGAACAAGCATGTACATGAGCTAGAAGTGATTTGTTGCCTGTGATCTCAAACCTCATTCCACTAGCTACAAGATCAAGGAACTCCTTCACTACAGGTCTCCTAACTTCAACAATGTGAGCTAGGCTACCCATAGACTTTCTACTCAAAGCATCAGTAACTACATTTTCTTTACTTGGATGATACAAGATCATGCAATCATAGTCTTTAATATCTTCATCCACCTCCATTGCCTCACTCAAGTCCTTTTGCTGAAATATGTACTTAAGACTCTTATGATCAGTGTAGACCTCTCAAGTCTCACCATATAAGTAATGCCTCCAAATCTTAAGAGCAAAGATCACTACTTCCATCTCCATATCATGTGTAGGATAGTTTTGCTCATGCCTATTGAGTTGTCTATAAGCATAAACAATCACTCTTCCATGTTGCATCAAAACACACCTCAGTCCATCTCTAGATGCATCACAATAAAGCACATAACCACCACCACCACTCAAAGGTAAGGCTAAGATAAGAGCAAATGTCAAGCAATCCTTTAGCTGCTAGAAACTTTGCTCACATGCATCATCCCATTGGAATACAACTTTCTTTTGTGTTAATCTGGTTAGAGGAGCTACAAGTCTGGAAAAATCTTTAATGAACTGACAGTAGTATCCTGCAAGAGCAAGAAAACTATGAATTTCTGACACCGATGTAGGCCTAGGCCAATCCTGAATCGCTTCCACTTTCTTTATATCTACATTTATTCCATCCTTAGATACCGCATGACCTAAAAAAGCCACACTATCCAACCAGAACTCACATTTAGAGAACTTTGCATACTGCTTATGCTCCCTTGAGGTTTGCAAGGCTAACCTCAAGTGTTGCTCATGCTCCTCTTCACTTTTAGAATACACCAAAATATCATCAATGAAAACTATCACAAAGTGGTCTAAGAATGACTTAAAGACTCGATTCATCAAGTCCATAATAGCTGTAGGGGCATTGCTTAATCCAAAAGACATAACCAAAAACTCATAATGTCCATATTGAGTATGCAAATTTGTCTTAGGAATGTCCTCCACGTTTCTTTATATCTATGTTTACCACATGACCTAAAAAAGCCACATTATCCAACCAGAACTCACATTTAGAGAAATTTGCATATTGCTTATGCTCCCTCAAGGTTTGCAAGGCTAACCTCAAGTGTTGCTCATGCTTCTCTTTACTTTTAGAATACACCAAAATATCATCAATGAAAAATATCACAAAGTGGTCTAAGAATGACTTGAAGACTCGATTCATCAAGGCCATAAAAACTATAGGGGCATTGCTTAATCCAAAAGACATAACCAAAAACTCATAATGTCCATATTGAGTATGAAAAGTTGTCTTAGGAATGTCCTCCATCTTTGTCTTCAACTGGTGGTATCCAGCTCCCAAATCAATCTTTGAGAAACATTGAGATCGTTGAAGTTGATCAAGCAAGTCATCAATGCGAGACAGAGGATATTTATTCTTTGCTATCACCTTGTATAATTGTTGATAGTCAATACATAAATGAAGTGAACCATCTTTCTTCTTGACAAACAACACTGGTGCACCCCAAGGGGAACAGCTAAGGCGAGTGAAACCTTTGCCAAGAAGATCCTTCAATTGCTCCTTCAACTCCTTTAGCTCAGCTGCAGCCATCCGGTATAGATATGGGTTGAGTTCTTGAAAGCTAATCAATGCCAAACTCTACCTCCCTATCTAGAGGTATACCAAGTAACTCTTCAGGGAAAACATAAGGGTATTCCTATACCACTAGAACTTGCTCCAACTTTGCTACTAGCACATTAAAATCTTTTATCATCACAAGGTACCCTTGGCAACCCTTCCTCAACAATATGTGAGCTTTTATTGCTGAAATCAATTCACTTGATGACCAACTTTGATCACCCTGAAACACAATAGTCGGTTCCCCTGGCATATCAAACTTCACCACTTTATTGTGGAAATCTAAAGTAGCATGGCAAAAAGCCAACAAATCCATACATAAGATGACATTGAGGTCTACCATATCTAACTCTATAAGTTCTACCATCAACGGTTTTCCCTCTAACAAAATCTCATAAGATTTGTACATTGAATTTGTTAACAAAGAGTTACCCATTGGCGTAGCCACTATTAAAAGTTCACCCAGAGGTGATGGATCTCTCCCTAAAGTAGTTGCAAGGAAGGGAGATATAAAAGAGTGTGTAGATCCAAAGTCAAACAAAACACGTGCATCTCGAGAATCTATGAAAAGTATACCTATCACAACGACATTGAACGTCTGGGCATTCGACGAGTCAAGGTGAACACACGAGCTTGCCCTCCACTTCCCTGTCCCTATCCTCTACCTCTTGATCCTCTACCACCCCGATGTGATCCATTTAGTGCACATGATCCACAACCACTAGATTGTCCCATCTAGACTATAGGTGTTGCCACTCCGCTAGAAAATGGTTGAAAAGATGACATAGGAAAACTTCTAGCAAAGTGTCCAACTTGCCCCCATCGATAGCAACCTGTTAATCCTTGCCTGCAAGGTCTGGTATGCGCATTTCCAGGTGTATGATAATTACTACCAAATAAATTCAAAACAAATAAAACTAGGAAATTATGTAGTACAGGATTAACCTAAGCCAACTTAAAGATATGATTTAATATGGTTCCTACTTTAATTCACTTATAAATAGCAAGGAGAATTTCAACAAATAATTTTTAGGCACTGGAAAGAAATGCGAAAACATAGATCATAAATGCGAAATCTAAACTGAAATAAAGTTTTAGTTGCAGAATACAAACAAGATTGCACAAATAGGTTGTATAACATATTCAAAATATTCAATCCAATTCACCAAATTAGTGCAAATCGAATTATCATAGTTTTGTAGAGAATGATCAAGTTGCAAAGGTTCAATCAATTTCATTAGGGTTAGCTATTAGTCGATGAATACGACTAAATTTTGTGTATAAAACTTGTGTAAATTGTATCAAACTCCTCCAATTTATGGTTATTTTGTAGTGTTATAAGTTCTTTTAGTTAAAGATAGGTAATAAATACTTAGTAATTCTGTTTTGTGTGTTTAATAATCATTTTCTCTCAATTTTAGGTTAATTAGACAAGTTTTGAAGTGTTGTTTTTCACCTTCTCGCTAAGCTAATCTGTTGGCTTAGCGAGCGTCCGCTAAGCGCAACACTCATTGGCTAAGCGCGAGGAAGAATCTGGAAGAAGATGAGTTGTTCAGGTTCGCTAAGCGCACTGCTTCATCTCACTAAGCGCACCACTTCAGTCCATCCGCTAAGCGCGAAAGGCATGCGCTAAGCCGAAATTCACTAATGTGCGCTAAGCAGTTCAAAGTTGCGCTAAGCGCACGAGCACGAGCAAGGCCACCTATTTAAGCCTGAAATCGGATTTTGTTTGTGAGAGGAGTTTGGGCCGAGAGCTGAAGCTTTGCATATCTAGTGATTCTAGAGAGAGAAAGGTCCAAGTTCTAGAGAGTTTTGAGAGATTTTGCTGTGTGAAGATCTGCAGAGACCAGAGCTTGAAGCGGAAGCTGTTTTGAGAGCTTGAGATGAGTTTGTGAGTGGTTGTGAGATCCTAGAGGTGAAGGAGACATCCTCACCACTTGTATTTTTGCAATCTTTCATCTTGTTCTTCTCTTTGTTGTAAAGGAGGCTTCCTGGTTATGGAAAGCTAAAATCCTCTGTTGGATCTTCCCTGTAGGTACTTGATGTAAATATCTTTCTATCTATTTAATGATGTTTTGTGTGTTCTCTGTGCTATTAGCTTTTCATTCTAGTATGCCTTTACCTTGATCATGTAGATGCATGCTTTGTTAGGGTCATTCAATAGTGGAAACTGGTCTGATTCTGATGACCTTGATAGGACAAGGCTAAGTTGTCGTACTATCACAAGGAATCGGGGTGTGATAATTTAGTTGTAGTATGTTTGCCTTAATGCGGTCTTGGTTAAGTTTAGTCCAACAAGAGGAATATGAGGATGATGCTTGATCATGATTAGGCTAAAATATCCTGAGGAATCGGGGTTTAGCATCTCAGGAGACACCATAGGAACACATGAGCATTGTTAGATAGAAAATATCCTTTTAGCATCAGGCACCTATTAGGAAGACCAAAGCGTTTTCTACTTGTTTTTACACATCATTTCTCTCGTGTGATTTTCCTTGGTGCATAGATAGTTTTCATTCATGTTCATATTTCCACTTAGATTTTCACACCAGACATCTAATCACTGAAATAGCTTACCAAGTAACACAAGTTCCCCAGAGTTTGATACTCGGTTCTTACCGTTTTATACTACTTGTGCGATCTGGTGCACATGCCAGAAGCGAACAAGTTTTTGGCGCCATTGCTGGGGAACTTCTTTTTATTTGGAAAGTTAGATCATTTTTAGGTGTCTATTCTTTATTTGTTAATCTTTGATTAGTTGTTAATATTTGTTCTTAATTCATATTTGTCATCTCTTATTGGATTGGATAACCATTGTGTCTGTTAGTATTTTATATGCATAGATCTCCCACAGACAATTTAGTTCCTCTGGACTTGGAAATTGAAGCTACATTGAGAAGGAACAGGGCCGAGAGGAGAAGGAAACTTCTGCAAGACAAAACAGTTGCATCCATTCTTGAGGAAGAAACTCATTCTTCTGATTCATTATCACCTGATTCACCATCATCAAGGGAATCCGCTACTCAATTGCCTGAAACTGCTAGCATGGTAGACAACCAACACCAGAAGATCACCCTTGAGGATTATTCAAGTAGCTCAGTACCACAATTCTTTACTAGCATTGCACGTCCTGAAGTGCAAGTTCACAACATCAACTACCCGCATTCTTTAATTCATTTAATACAGGGGAATTTATTCCAAGGATTACCTAATGATGACCCCTATGCACATTTGGCAACGTTCATTGAAATATGCAACACTGTTAAGATTGCCGGTGTGCCTGATGAAGCTATTAGACTCAGCCTATTCTCATTCTCATTGGCAGGAGAGGCCAAAAGGTGGCTTCACTCATTTAAGGGTAACAATCTGAAAACCTAGGATGAAGTTGTTGAAATGTTCCTAAAGAAATACTTCCCAAAGTCCAAGGCTGTGGAAGGGAAAGCTACAATCTCTTCATTTCATCAGTTCCCTGATGAATCTCTAGGTGAAGCATTGGAGAGGTTCAAAGGTTTATTGAGAAAAACTCCCACCCATGGGTTTTCCGAGCTAATTCAATTGAATATGTTTATAGATGGGCTGAGACCACAAACCAAGCAACTGCTAGATGCTTCTGCAGGGGGAAAGATAAAACTGAAGACCCCGGAAGAAGCAACTGAGCTAATTGAGAACATGTCATCCAGTGATCATGCCATTCTACGAGACAGAACCCATCAACCCACGAAGAAAAGCTTGTTAGAGCTATCATCACATGATGCTTTATTGGCACAGAACAAGTTGCTTTCTAAGCAACTTGAGATTTTAACAGAAACACTCGGTAAGCTGCCAACTAAGTTGTTTATTGGTCAACCTACACACTCTTCTATTTTGCAGGTTACAGGTTGTACCATCTGTGGTGAGGATCATGAAACAGGCCAATGTATTCCCATTGAAGAAAACACTCAAGAAATTCATTATATGGGAAATCAATAGCGATAAGGGTATACTCAAGGAGGATTTTCAGGCTTCCAACAGGGTCCCTATAATCAACAAGGACAGTGGAGGACACACCCTGGCAACCAGTTCAACAAAGACCAGAGTGGGCCTTCAAATAGGCCAATCCAACAAGGGCCTAACATCTTTCAGAGGACTACTAAGCTGGAGGAGACTTGACTCAGTTTATGCAGGTAACAATGTCAAATCATAAAAGCATTGAGTCAGCATTGAAGAACCTTAAGGTCCATATGGGACAACTGGCCAAGCAGATAACTGACAAGTCATCCAACAGTTTTGTGGCAAATACAGAACAGAATCCCAAGGAGGAATGCAAAGCTGTGATGGCAAGGAGTAAGAGGTTTGTGGAAGCTGAGGATGAAGAAAGTGTAGTGCACAAGGAGAAAGCGACTAAAAAGAAAGGTACTGAAGTTAAGAAAAATGATGTGAGAGGTGAAGGCAATCGGGAAAAAGGGAAACAAATAATGGTCCAGAATAAAGAATTGAAGGACCAAGAAAAAGAAAAAGAAGTAGAAAAAGAAATAGAAAATGAAAAAGAATAAAAAAAATAAGAATGCAAAGAAGAGTAGAAGTGAAAAAGCTGTGGATGAAGGTGTGGAAGTACTATATCCTGTGGTACCTTCCAAGAAGGAAAAAGATCGTCATCTGGCAAGATTTTTAGATATTTTCAAGAAACTGGAAATAACCTTGCCCTTCGAAGAAGCTTTGCAGCAGATACCACTCTACTCCAAATTCTTGAAGGATATGTTAACAAGGAAACATAAGTATATTCACCAGGAGAACATCATAGTGGAAGGAAATTGTAGTGCAGTGATTCAAAAGATCCTTCCACCCAAGCATAAAGATCCTAGGAGTGTAACTATTCCTTGTTCAATTGGAGAAGTCACTATGGGAAAAACACTTATTGACCTGGGAGCCAGCATTAATCTAATGCCATTCTCCATGTGCAGAAGATTGGGAGAGTTGGAGTTAATGACCACTAGAATGACTTTACAACTAGTTGACCGCTCCATTACCAGGCCATATGGAGTAATTGAAGATGTGTTGGTTAGAGTGAAACATTTTATATTCCCGGCAATTTTTGTGGTAATGGATATCTGCGAAGATACTAACATTCTTGTAATATTGGGAAGGCCATTCATGTTGACCGCAAGCTGCATAGTTGATATGGGTAGGAGGAAGTTGGAGTTGGGTTTAGAAGATCAGAAAATTGACTTTGATTTATTTGTTGAAGACAAGCCTGCTTCAGAACAAAATGTTTGCTTACAGGTAATGGAAGGAGGTCAAGAGGTTATGACAGTAAGAACCAAAACATAAGATCACCTAGTGAGGTAAATGCGTCAAGCTAATGACGTTAAAGAAGCGCTTATTGGGAGGCAAACCAGTTTTAAATTCTGCTATCTTTTTTTTTCAAGCATATATCATGTGGAACTTGCTTTTTAATCTGTACATTGGAGTATATCAGCTTATCCTTGAATGTCAGATATAAGGGTTTCAATTTGTTGAGGAAGGGACTGAAAAATAACTTAGAAAACATTTTCTGAAAAAAAGTTCTTTCGCTAAGTGAAAGCCTCGCGCTAAGCGCATCTTTGTTCATGCGCTAAGCCACGAGTCTCAAGCGCTCAGCGCCTAATGTTCGATTCTGGCAAGTGCACTGGATCGCACAAGTAGTATAAAACGGTAAGAACCGAGTATCGAACTCTCAAGGAACTTGTGTTATTTGGTAAGCTATTTTAGCAAATAGGTGTCTCGGGTGTAAAGATAAGTGTGAATATGAACATGTGTGTAAACTATCTGTGCAAAAAGGAAAATCACGCGAGAGAAATGATGTGTAAAAACAAGTAGAAAACATGTTGGTCTTCCTGATAGGTGCCTGATGCTAAAAAGATATTCTCTATCTAACAATGCTTATGTGTTCCTATGGTGTCTCCTGAGATACTAAACCCCGATTCCTCATGATAGTTTAGCCTAATCCTGATCAAGCATCGTCTGTAGATTCCTCTTGTTGGACTAAACTCAACCAGGACCGCATTAAGACACACATACACAACTAAATTATCGCACCCCGATTCCTCGTGATAGTACGACAACTTAGCCCTGTACTATCAAGGACTTTAAAATCAGACCAGTTTCCACTGTTGAATGACCCTAACAAAGCATGCATCTACGTGATCAAGGTAAAGGCATACTGGAGTGAAAAGTAGATAGCACAGAGAACTCACAAAACATCATTAAATAGATAGAAA
This sequence comes from Glycine max, assembly GCF_000004515.6. NCBI lineage: Eukaryota > Viridiplantae > Streptophyta > Magnoliopsida > Fabales > Fabaceae > Glycine > Glycine max. Next base: position 29,004,416 of record NC_038251.2, read on the forward strand.
TATATTTACATCAAGTACCTACAGGGAAGATCCAACAGAGGATTTAGCTTTCCATAACCAGGAAGCCTTCTTTACAACAAAGAGAAGAACAAGATGAAAGATTGAAAAAATACAAGTGGTGAGGATGTCTCCTTCACCTCTAGGATCTCACAATCACTCACATACTCATCTGAAGCTCTCAGAACGGCTCCTGCTTCAAGCTCTAGTCTCTACAGATCTTCACATAGCAAAATCTCTCAAAACTCTCTAGAACTTGGACCTTTCTCTCTCTAGAATCTCTAGACATGCTTGTGCGCTTCTCTAAATCCGATTTCAGGCTTAAATAGGTGGCTTTGTTCATGCTTGTGCGCTTAGCGCAACTTTGAATCGCTTAGCGCACATTAATGAATTTCGGCTTAGCGCGTGCCTTTCTCGCTTAGCGGATGGACTGAAGCGGTGTGCTTAGTGAACCTGTACAACTCATCTTCTTCCAGATTCTTCCTTGCGCTTAGCCAATGAGTTTTGCGCTTAGCGGAGGCTCGTTAAGCCAGCGGATTGGCTTAGCGAGAAGGTGAAAAACAACACTTTTCAAAGCTTGCCTTATTAACCTGAAATTGAGAGAAAATGATTATTAAACACACAAAATGGAAGTACTAAGTATTTATTACCTATACTTAACATAAAATACTTATAACACTACAAAATAACCATAAATTGGGGAAGTTTGATACAATTTACATAGGTTTTATACACAAAAGTTAGTCGTATTCATCGACTAAAACCCAACCCTTGCATCTGAGGCTGATTTGGTCCGCTAAGCTGGCCAAGGCTGAGCTAAGCCAACTTCAATTCGATCTGAATTCAGCTAAGCTACAGCCTGATCGCTAAGCCCATCATACACTTTGGCTAAGCGCGAGTCGTTTCCGCCAAGCTCAGTTCTTTGCGGCCAGAACTGGGGTTCATGAAGCTAAGCGCTAGTCATCGAGGCTAAGCTGAATCCCTTACGGTAATGTGAGCACTAAGCGAGTCCTTATCAGCTAAGCGCATGCTCCTCTATACTTAAGATGCATCATTTTAGCTAAGCCAGTCCAGAGTCCGGCTTAGCGAGAGTTGCAGGTTTTCTGATCTGTAGACCTCGCTAAATGGACTTATCCGCACGCTAACCCAAGCCTGTGTGCTAAAAAAAACTAATTTTGAATTTCAAACGTCGGCTAAGCGCGCGGATCTGCTAAGCGAGCCTCATTGAGAAACCAAACATCTCTCTGGCTCGCTTAGCGCAGTGGTCCACTAAGCGAGAGTGTCAAAAACTGCTTAAGTGAGTGTAACGGCAGTTACACTCACAATTGTCGGATTTCGCAAACTTCGTCTCTGCATTCTTTCTCTCCAAAATTTTGCACATTTTGCATCTGTGCTTTCTTTTTGCATTATCAACTTCCAAGCAATAATCATTCACCATCCAAGTAAGTTCCTTGTTTCCTTTTCTCTTTTTCTTGTCTAAACTTTAGGGTAGAAGACTTCACTTGTAGTTTTAGATTTTTAGGGTTTTAATGTTTTGTCAGAATTAGTTTAAGATTAGGACTATATATACGTGTATACTATATTGAGTATGTTGCACACATTGCATGTTTGATATGCCTTTTAGAGGCTTGAAAAGTGCAAGAAAATGAACTGCGTTTTCTGGAAAATGCGATGAACTCACTAAGCGAGCATGCTGCGCTAAGCGAGTTCATCAGTACTCATTGAATATAGGCATTCTCTGAAGAACTCGCTAAGCGCGCTTACCTCGCTAAGCGAGTTCATCCTTTGAGGATGAACACTCATCCTCTTGCTGAACTACCCATGGCTAAGTGAGGCTGAATCGCTAAGCCCAGGTAACTTAGAGAATTTTTTTTGTTGATAGCCGCGCACTAAGCCGAGCTTTCCTGGGCCAAGCACAATACGTTGCGACATCTGCTGCGCTAAGCGAGCCTCGCTCGCTAAGCTCCCAATACTTAGTGAAATTTTTGAATTGTTGGTGCTGCTAAGTGCAGCCTTTGAGGAGCTTAGCACATATTCTTGCGACAGATGTTCAGCTTAGCGGGCACTTTCCAGCTAAGCCAATTCTGCAAAAGCTGAATTTCTGCAACTTCCGCTAAGCGGCGCCACATGTTGCTAAGCGGTAGTGTGTTTTTTGTGAAGGCCAGCTAAGCGGACCATGTCTCGCTAAGCCGCCTATACCTTTTTCAGTTTTATTTTTCAGTTGTTGAATTTGAATAACTTGTGTCCTGATTAATTATTTGGTTTCTTTATTTGCAAATGGCTTCTAGGAAACGTAAAAGTATTGGTTCAAGACCCATAGTGTAGTATGACACAAGGAGATTCTCTTCCTTAGATGCTTGGACCAGATACACAGATAATGTCCTGGGGAGAAACATTTTACCAGAGAGGAAAGTAGAGATATATCACTCTGAGCAAAATGAGTTTAAGGCTGAATTGGAGAGGCGTAATTTCCATAAATGCCTCACCAATTTAGTCGATGGGGGCATAGACCTGGCTTTGGTGAAAGAGTTCTATGCACATTTATACAGTTTTGAGGACCATCCACCAAAGAAGTCCAGAGTCAGAGGTCATTTGGTGAAGATTGATGGTGACAGTCTCAACACATTCTTGGAGACACCTGTGGTATTAGCTGAGGGGGAGACCTTACCAGCTTACTATAGATACTACAGGTTGCCTACTGACTATAGAGAGATAGAGGTTGCTTTATGCATACCTGGTCGAGGGTTCATCTTGAACTCTGAGGGCCATCCTGGGAAGATTCTTAGGAAGGATCTGACTACACTAGCTCAAGTGTGGAGTGTCCTCTCATACTCCAACTTGGCCCCACATCACACACTTCTGACTTGACAGTAGATAGAGCTAGGCTGATCTTTGGCCTAGTCTCTCGCATGGATATGAACATAGGAGCACTGATCTCTGGCCAGATGACCTCTATAGCCCAGTCTAACACTTCTAGACTTGGGTTCCCTGCTCTAATCACCGCATTATATAGAACCAGAGGGATTGTCTCTGATAGCCTCACTTTTGAGCGCCTGAGCCCGATCATTACCTTGGCCTTCATCAGGAAGAACTTTTGGAACCCCGAGGATCTAACAGTTTCTATCCGAGGGGCTAGGAGGGCGAGGGCAAGGCCAGCTGAGCTTCCTTCTACTTCTGCAGCTCCTACTCCAGCATCCACTTCAGCAGCCCCTTCTATCCCAGCTCAGACATATTCTCAGTGCTTTGAAGCCATGCTTTAGAGCATTCATTAGGGACAAATCATTTTATTACAAATTTTATAGGTTGTGGCGCCTCCAGGATCTATTCCTTCAGTTGAGCAGTTCAGTGAGATGGTAGCCTGGCCCGGGACCCAACCTTCTCTTCACAGGGAGACCGTGGTTTAAGCTACTTTCCTTGATATCTGTCTTATGCCTAACTCCATCTAATTGTTCAAGTTACATTTTATTCTTCTCTTTGGATAACTGCATACCTTGTGAAAGACAAGTGATGAGGGAATTTTACTTCATTCTCTTATCATGCAATCAGTAACTTTTGTTGCATACACCTTTGTACATAGTCACTGCATGTTTTTGTCACTTGGGGACCAGTGAACTGTACTGTATTTGCTTGAGGACAACCAAAACTATAAATTTGGGGGAGTTGTTAGTTGATGAATATAACTAACTTTTGTGTATAAAACTTGTGTAAATTGTATCAAACTCCTCTAATTTATGGTTATTTTGTAGTGTTATAAGTTATTTTAGTTAAAGATAGGTAATAAATACTTAGTAATTCTATTTTGTGTGTGCAATAATCATTTTCTCTCAATTTCAGGTTAATTAGGTAAGTTTTGAAGTGTTGTTTTTCACCTTCTCGCTAAGCCAATCTATTGGCTTAGCGAGCGTCCGCTAAGCGCAGCACTCATTGGCTAAGCGCGAGGAAGAATATGGAAGAAGATGAGCTATTCAGGTTCACTGAGCCCACCACTTCATCTCACTAAGCACAGCGCTTCATTCCATCCGCTGAGCGAGAAAGGCACGCGCTAAGCCGAAATTCACTAATGTGCGCTAAGCGGTTCAAAGTTGCGCTTAGCGCACGAGCACGAACAAGGCCACCTATTTAAGCCTGAAATCAGATTTTGTGAGAGGAGTTTGGGCTGAGAGCTGAAGCTTTGCATGTCTAGTGATTCTAAAGAAAGGTCCAAGTTCTAGAGAGTTTTGAGAGATTTTGCTGTGTGAAGATCTGCAGAGACCAGAGCTTGAAGCGGAAGCTGTTCTGAGAGCTTGAGATGAGTTTGTGAGTGGTTGTGAGATCCTAGAGGTGAAGGAGACATCCTCACCACTTGTATTTTTGCAATCTTTTATCTTGTTCTTCTCTTTGTTGTAAAGGAGGCTTCCTGGTTATGGAAAGCTAAAATCCTCTATTGGATCTTCCCTGTAGGTACTTGATGTAAATATCTTTCTATCTATTTAATGATGTTTTATGTGTTCTCTGTGCTATTAGCTTTTCATTCTAGTATACCTTTACCTTGATCATGTAGATGCATGCTTTGTTAGGGTCATTCAATAGTGGAAACAGGTCTGATTCTGATGACCTTGATGGGACAGGGCTAAGTTGTCGTACTATCACAAGGAATCGGGGTGCAATAATTTAGTTGTAGTATGTTTGTCTTAATGCGGTCCTGGTTGAGTTTAGTCCAACAAGAGGAATCTAAGGACGATGCTTGATCAAGATTAGGCTAAACTATTATGAGGAATCGGGGTTTAGCATCTCCGGAGAGACCATAGGAACACATGAGCATTGTTAGATAGAAAATATCTTTTTAGCATCAGGCACCTATTAGGAAGACCAACGCGTTTTCTACTTGTTTTTACACATCATTTCTCTCGTGTGATTTTCCTTTTTGCATAGATAGTTTTCATACCTGTTCATATTTACACTTATATTTTCACACCAGACAGCGAATCACTGAAATAGCTTACCAAGTAACACAAGTTCCCCGAGAGTTCGATACTCGGTTCTTACCATTTTATACTACTTGTGCGATCTGGTGCACTTGCCGGAAGCGAACATTAGCTCAATCAAATTAATCCCTAAATCCATTGAGATTGCAAATTAGGTTGAAATATCATCCAACCAATTTGTGATTAAAGTCTAAATTAGGAAAGGAATCCCTAAACTAATTCATTTTCAATCCTAAGCATATTCATAATCATGAAAATCAAAAATAGGATTGAAGAAAAAGATGAACATTCACATAGATTAGAAATACTAAACTAGAACCCAAATTTAGCCTTGCTTGGAGTGAATCCTTGGATTGATTGAGTGTTTAGCCTTCCATGATCATCATCAATGGAAGATTCATGAAATTTGTGCAAGGAAAAGAGAGAAAAAAATGAAGAACAGTTGAGAGAAAAAGAGAGAAAAGATTTTGATCCTAAAACTTGCACAACAAGTAACTAATTATGTTTTTGGTACAAAAAATGAACTAAAAAACTAACTTCCACTAATATATATAGTAGTTACTAATCATAAGGAAGGGGTGGGCCTTGATTAGGCCCATCTAATCTATCTAATTAAACTAATTACACAAAACAAAGCCCAAATTCACAGTAATTATTGAAGTGCAAAGGTTTTGACTTCCAAGCCCAATTTGACCCTTGAAATAAAATAATTGGACCAAGCTTATTTGTGATAAAATTGAAGATCATTTTCTTATCTTTCCAGGGACTACTCACACACTCCATTTTAAGTTCTATAGTGTTCTATAGGCCCTGCACAAGGAAGATAGGTCAAGTAAGCACAAAAATCCGAAAATAAGCCATAATTATCAATTAAACTCAATCATTTGCCTAAGATCAAAACTAAGTTAAAGTGAGAAAATAAGGGTCAAAGAGGTTCCAATTGAGCTAAGAAGAATAGAAAAATACTAAACTACAAATGCTCAATCATCATAACACAAGTAATAGGGGTCTAATTAGAAGTCGTACAATGCTGTGAAACACCCCGACTATGGGTTGTACTAGCAGCCTGGCTAGCTTGAGTGACCTATGGTAGTCGTCCTCCATGTTGGTCTCGTCGATGTAGATTAGTATCATCTCTAAAACCTCCACAACGATGGCCCTGATGGCCACCACGAGATGTCTCCGAGTGAAACCTCTTATGTGAGTCATAAGAATTCCCACCCCTATCTGTATTTCCTTACTCAATAGTTAAAGCCCTATTCAGGGCTTGATCATAAGGCATGTCACCATGTGCTGCAATCTCCCTGAACAAGTAACTCTTCAAACCTTCCAAGAACCTCTAAACTCGTAACTTCTTAGTAGCCACCAAGTGTGGTGCATATCTAGAAAGTCACATGAATTGGATATTATACTCCATTGACATCTGATCTGTCTGCACAAGTGTCTCAAACTCTCGTGCTCTGCTGTCTCTAACACTTTGAGGCAAAAAGTAAGCTAGGAACAACTTGACAAACTCATACCATGCTAAAAGAGGTGATCTTGTTGGTCCCACAAGGCGCATGGTCTTATACCATCCCTTCGCTACATCACACAAATAAAAAGCTGCAAAGTGCACCATCCGAGTAGGGGAACAACCTAAACCTCAACATATCCATGACACCTCATCTACAAAGGTCTGAGGATCCTCATGAATGTCTGAGTTGCTGAAAGTCCATGGATTTAGCTTTGTGAATGCACTCAAGGGAACCTCTACCATAGTGGGCTAAACTAGTGGCCGCTCATGATGTGCACCATCCTGACTAGACTAGTCTCAAAAATCGGTTGTTGTTGCTCTGCCTGTTTTTGCCTTCAATCCCTAACCACATCAACTAATTGTAGTAGTATTTCTTACATATTTTTCGTATTAGCAGTTAACTGAGCTAGTGTTGGGTTCCCACGTGTAGCTTTAGGAACCTCAACATTTGGCATTCCACCACCTCTACCATGTCTTCCTCGACCACAATCGTGACCACGTCCATGACCCCTTAGGGATATGTTTTGGGGTTAAGTAGAAGCCTCGTTAGAAACTGGATCACTAGCACACATATTCTTGGGTGGCATCTTGACCTAAGACAAGAGTAAGGATCAAAGATTTAATTATGAGGAAGAACTAGAAAAAAAAAAACTTAGAATCAAATACACTAAGACAAAAACTCCAATCTAACAGTGGATTGTCATAGCCTCTTGCATGTAAGTTGTGCCCGGGTACACAAGTTACAAACAAGATTCCATAACAAACCAAATAATGCAGCTATATGACCTATCAACCTAGCTCTGATACCAACATTGTCACGACCCACTCTTGGACCATGACCAATGCATATACTATAATTTCCTTAGTCTAGCTAGCCTAAGAATCCTCGCTCAAAATCACAATTTAAAGATCAACCAAAAGGGTTACCAAAATTCAACAAAGTTTTCCCTAAAAACAGGGCAAACCCCATATTGAATAACCTGTAAAAACATATCATATATCCAAAAAAATATATATATATAAATATATATCCAGATCGAACAGTTAGATATCAAAGCCACAAATCACAACATAGGCCCTTGACATACTATCCAAAATATCAACTAATAGTGATGTTGGTCATACATACTAATCATCAAAGTGTCTCAACATCATAATTACACCATAAGAATATCTATAAGATAGGATCATCTAAATTTCAAAATAAAGGGATTTTTTTCTATATCTATTACTACCCTTATCCCTATAGCTGCATTATATTAGAGTCACAAAAAAAGTACTCTCCATCAAACTCAATGGAGGCCTACCAAAAGATACACAAATTCCTGGGTAAGTCGGCAAATCTCAGGAATTCAGCTACTTAACTACCCCGTGTAACGACCCGCCTCGTCGCTACGGTATCCACACTCTAATATTTGATAATTTCAATTTTTATAAAAAGAACTCCCTTAATTTTTTATTATGAAAATAGAAGTGTTTTTGTCACAACATAAATTCATCCAACAACACGCCATTACTTAAGTGATTATGCATAATTACATAGAAACAATAATTCGGTACATGTCATACACATAACGAAAATTAAATATGTTCATATATATATATATATATATATATATATATATATATATAAAATTAAAATTCCAGTTTTACATCTTTAACTCAACAAAATAAAACTTAAAAACCAACTACGGAGGAGTTGATTACAAAACACAACTCTCTCCCAAAATAACGCCAACGTCATCACGTCGGCTCGGCGGCTCCTCACCAGAATCTTACTCCCTACACCCTGCCACTGTCATTCTGCTCCCACGAACAAGGTTCGTGATCATCACAGGTATCAACCACACGATACAAAATTGCAAGGGTGAGTTTATTATAAAAGAACCAATACCAATTCCAAATAACCACAATTAGCAAGGAACATAGGCAAACATGATAAACATACACAACAATCATTATTCAACACTCATATCCAACAAATATTCATCATTCACATCCAACGATTACTCATCATCCATCCATGGACCCAATCAAGGCTGCACAGAATGATGCATGCACCTAACTCAACACTCAGATGCAATGTGGTACGTACCAACAACAACCAAATATCAGGAAATAGCCTAAGCGTGTCTACACGACACTCTCACTTAGGGAACTGTGCTGAGTTTGTCGAGACCACTTGGTTGTACACGTAACAGGCCCCCTCCCATAGGTGATTAGCCTGGGAGCCCAAAGGTGTTCCCTACCAGGTGACAGCCCCCTAGTACAAAGTACATTTGGCCACAGTTACTCTATTTCCTATGTCGTATGAGCTATGATCACGGCCAAAGGTAAATGCCAAAGACCATGGACCAATTAAAGCACCTAAGCATCCTCTCAGGAATGCTTAGATTCTCTAACCACG